>NC_030441.2:17224621-17234621 GCF_001660625.3 Ictalurus punctatus | reverse complement strand
AGCATGACTATGGCAACCGAGGATTGTTCCAAATGCCTACGCTTGTATACTGTATGCATTAACACACACACACACACACACATCTATAATATCTGCTCTATAGATGCTCTTATCCTCGTCCCTTAGTGCGAATCGATAGCGATTCGGTGTGCGGTGTAACTCAGGGATCTGTCCTGGGACCGTCCTCAGATGCTCTCTTTATGGCCCATTAGGAGAGTAACGAGAGTCTGACAAACCACTGAGGCGGGGAGGAAGAGAGCGGTGGGTTTAGGGCACAGAGAGAGGAGCAAGGAGATGGAGTAGGTTACAGAATGGCCAATAGGAATATCTCCTGAGTAGGGGTGAGATGAGAGGGTCCATCTGCTGAAACGATGTGTGTGTGGATCTTATTACATGGTAACGAGGTTAGAGGTAATATTTACTGAGAGTATTGCTAATTAGCTACCATTTGAGCTGGTGGGTGTGGCCAATTTAACAGGTCGTCTACTAATTAACATATAGCAGGTGTAACGTGAACCCGTTTCACGAGAGCTTTTTAATTAATTAATTAATTTAGGATTTTAGTATTAAATACACCATCATCTCTCTTCTTGATAAAATGAGATTTTCAGTCCAGAGACTCCAGCTGAGGCCTAAAGTTTACATACACCTACGCCCAAGCTCCAGATGTCCGATATTACCGTACATTCCTTTTCGGCAAGTCAGTTACGGCATCCACGTCGTTCACGTGAAGGGTAAACAATCGATTAGAAACAGATTCATTTCAGCTTTAATCAACTATATCAGAAGTCCAGTGGGCTAAAGGTTTACATGCACAAGTTGACGGTCTCTTTAAACAGTCTAGAAGATTCTAGAGAATGATGTGATGACTTTTAGGAGCTTCGGTTTGGCCAGTTGTCATAATTAGGAGTCCGTTGGGAGCGCACCTGCGGAGGTGTTTAAGGAACACCCATGAGAGCCAGTGCCTTTTATGTGGCTTGATACCGTGGGAAAAATCCAAGCAACTCAGCCGAGACCTGCGCAAGACTTCCACAAGTCCGGTTTCCCCTTAGGAGCGATCTCCGAACAACTGAAGGTAGCGGGAACATACAAACAACTGTATACAAATGCGTCATTCAGGAAAGAGACACAAATTCACAGGGATGAAAGGCTCAATTGAACCCTAAGACGATAATAAAGGTAAAGGCGCTGGAGCCACCAAAGTATGTACATCAAAACGGCCTGAAAGGCAGTCATGAAAGGAAGAAGCCCCTACCTAAGTTTGCTGGTGATCACCAGCCTTTTGGAGGAGTGTTGTCTGGTCAAATGAAACAGAAATGCAGCTGTTAGGAGAAAAGAGTGAGGCTTTTAATCTGAAGATCACCATCCCAACTCTGAAGCATGGGGGTGGCAGCATCATGCCGTGGGGGGGGTGTTTTGTTGGAAAAGGGACCGTTGCACTTCGGAGAATAGATGACATCGTGTCATGAGGAAGGAGGATTATCTAGAAATACTTCAAGGCATCAGCCAGAAAGTTCAGACTTGGTATCTCGCAGAAACCAAAGTTTTAAAAGATTTAAAAACAACAAGGTATTGAAGTGGCCATCACAAAGAAAGAATCCCATAGAAAACCCGACCGAGTTACACGAGATCACGAAAGATCCTGATGTTGACGGTGGAAATGGTACACAGGCGTGTGTATACACAGAATGCCGAGATCGCAACCTTCGAGATTCTGAAGCTTGTGGCCAGAAAAGTGTGCCAAAGATATCAGACACCCCATGAGCCATCGGCTGAGCGTCCGAGTCCGAGACGAAGACCTGCTTAGTCATCTCCTCCGCATTCGGTTAACGATCGACGGCCCAGCCGCTCTCCTCCTTTATTGACCTCTGCCTCTCTTTTTTTTTTTTTTTTTTTTTTTTTTCCATCCCTCATTTTATTCTCGCCATAAACAATCAGGTCCACTCTCTCCGTCGCAGGAGCGAGGCCAGCGCTAATTCATTATCCGGCTTGTTTTGTTTCCTGGCAGTCTGCAGGTGTGTGGCGCAAGGACGTTTATCGACGCCGCCGCCGCTCGGCATTTCCTTTATTCTCCGCGTACAGTATCGATCTGGTCTCTGACCGCTCCCCGTCTCATCTCGGCCGACGACCGTAGAAACGACGAACCGAAGCCGGCAGGTCGGGATCCAGCATGGACCTTCTCTGGTTTGGCCATGATGGATATGGAAGACGTCCCAGCATCCGTAGATTTAACGTCCAACGTTGAAGGATCAACTTTGGTGTGTTCATGCAGTTTAAAACCATGTAGCCTTTTCGCTAAACAGCTTCATACTGGTGAAGAAGCCGACACTTCCTTATACGTGGTCGTCCACTAATCGTAGGGTCGGCGGTTCGATCCCCGGCCCACGTGCCTCCACGTGCCGAAGTGTCCTTGGGCAAGACACTAATCCCCAAGTTGCTCCCGATGGCAGGCTGTCGCCTTGCATTGATGTGTCCACTGATGTGTTTGTGTGAATGAGAACCAGTGTAGTGTGACACGCTTTTTAATAGAATTATTTTGATTATATGATTTAGTGCTGCTGCCTCGATATATCCGACTTCCAAACCGCACTTAAAAAAAAGTTTTGTTTTTTTTATATCCGCCGTATGAGATGTTCATTATTTTAACAAGAATTGTAAGCGTTGTCATGTTGCTGAGGTGCACGAGGAATAAAACACTTCAGGACGTTCTGCTATGAGAAAATGAATCAACTTCTGGGTGGTCACACAACCCTCACACAACCCTGTTGTCGATTATTTACCTGTAACATCACACCGAAAAGTCCTTTTCCTTTTATTTGTCTCACTCTCTCTTGAACATGAGCTTTCAGGATTGACCGGAGTAACGGATTTCGTGGCAGAGAGGAGAACACGTCTCTGAGCTGAAGAGTTTGTCTAATTATGAAGACTTTACGCAAGATTTTGGCACACACACACACACACACACACACACAGGACATTTGCCCATTTAATCCTCCATTAGCTGCCCGGTGGCGCCAGACAAGCTGGCAGGAAAACTCGTGTCACGCACAATGTCATCAAAGCGAGCCACGGCAGGTGAGGTCATCATCCCCCAGCGCGAGTCCTTACTACACCAGCAGGGGGCATTAGCATGGGCTCTTTAATAGCACACACATTTATCTCGTTCCGTCTCTCTCGATCTCTCGGCCTATCCTGTATGACCTTGGTGTAATGTTTTGGGGATTGCGCTCCCCTAAGTGCTGTCCAACATCTCGCTCCTAATGAATATCCCTCTTACATTACACCGAGCACTTCAGCTTTATAAGCAGCCTGTGATTGAACAGATAGTGGAGCGTTATTTTTTGTGAATGATCCATTTTAATCTCACTATCTCTGGTTTCTCTCTCTTTCTTCCTGTTCTCTTGCAGAAGGATCTGCCATTGCCACGGAAGAGCAGCGGGTAACGTACCACCACCATACCCTGTCGCCACACTATCCACTTAAGCTTAGTTTATATGTCTGTTCAGGAGCTTTTCTGCCTGCACGCGCTTGGAAATGAATAAAGTTAGTTCGCTAGTCTGAAGGGTTCTTTTGGTTTGTCCCTCTCAGAGAACCCATAAAAGAAGGGGTTCTTTTCATTCCCCCGTTTCCTGAAGGCTAGAACTCTTAACCGTCCAGAAACAAACCCTTTAAACGGAAAATCTGACATGTTTCGAACAGGCCGTAATGCAGTTTTTTATGTTTTCGAGCGCACACACACACACACACACACACACACACACACACACACACACACCTGCCAAAAGCCTCATTTGCTAATTTAGCTAGTTTGAGACTAAGCCCATTTTTGTTCCAGCACAATAACACACTTCATTTTCTCACTCCATTAAAAATAATCAGTAAATTGAATAATTTCATATGCCTAGGAGTGAAGGAGGCGTGGCCTCTGTGCGTCAGTCTCAGTGAAGGAGGCGTGGCCTCTGTGCGTCAGTCTCGGTGAAGGAGGCGTGGCCTCTGTGCGTCAGTCTCGGTGAAGGAGGCGTGGCCTCTGTGTCAGTCTCGGTGAAGGAGGCGTGGCCTCTGTGTGTCAGTCTCAATGAAGGTGTGGCATCTGTCTGTCAGTCTCAGTGAAGGACTTCTGAAACTTTTTTTTTTTTTTTTTTTAACACTCTACTCCGCATGCCCAGCATTAAATCATATGTATCACAGACGAAAGTTTCATATTATTAATGAATGCTTTAAGCTAAGATCAGGGTTTTGTGAGTCAGAATTCTGGAGAAAAGCCCCCCACATGATCTGCCCATTAATATCCAACCAATCAGGACAAGGAGTATCTGTAGTTTCTGTCAATCATGTGGCCCGAGAGTGTTTTTGGGGGCGTTGTTTTGGATAGAACAGCGAGGAAAGAGGCTGTATTTGTTCAGATTTTGACTTTCTATCCACTCGCTTTAGCTCACGTCCAGCCAGATCACTGACCGCACCTTTTAATGCGTCTTTCGTCTGATCGTCGAGTACATATTAATACGCCACACGCTGTCATCTTGGACGCAGAGCAATACACAGCACACACCTGACACACTGCACCTGGTGCACACGTGAGCTGACCCCGTTTAGGAAGGACACGGTGATGAGCTGATGAGCTAGGATCCGTAAACTGAGCAGCAGTGTGGGGTCTCACTGAGACGCTCTCCATGGTGCTGAACACCGTCCTAGCTCTGTTTTACACACACGCACACACACACATGACTCCTCATGTCTGTCTTTCATGACTGTGTATATCCATGCTTCTTGGTTGTTTTTGTTCTTTGCTGCACCGGTGACTCCGTGATGAATCAATTTTATTAACTCAAGCTGAAATAAACATTTCCACACACTCATCTCATTTCATGAATCTCAATGGAGGTGCTCTGTGCATGTACGTGTGTGTGTGTTCATTTTTAGCAGGTGCTGCGTTTTGATCCATTACTGCCACTGTTCAGGTACCTGCTAAAAGCAACTCTTCATGAAAGTGCGCACGACATACAAGCTGACACGGACGTGCACACACGCGCACACACACACACACACACGCACAGCTGTCTCTCAGTCGCTTATCAGTATGCAGTGAATAAAGCTGTTGGGAATGAAGCTGGGATCGTAATCGTGTGAGCGTTAAAGCAGTGAAGTGTAAACACATGATGGAGGATTGGACGACTCGGTTATTAACGCACGTGTCATAAAGCTTCACGAACGAGCGCGCTTAGTCTTACAGCATGATCAGAGTTCAGGTCACATGACTAGACATTTACTCAAGCTGTAAATCTGCCATCTTTATGCAGACGCTCATGTTCATCTGTCTAAATACGTATTTCATATTTTGAAGTGAATACAGTCTATTTTTCAGAATAGAAATGAATTCATACCTTGTTTTTGTTACGGTAGATTCTCTGCTGGGTTTAAATAGATCATATGTAAAAAGGTCACGATTTAAATCCAGATTATTAAAGGCCGGTTGTTAAATCTAGATTATTAAAGGCAGGTTGTTGAATCCAGATTATTAAAGGCCGGTTGTTAAATCCAGATGATTAAATCCAGGTTATTAAATTTAGATTATTAAATCCAGATCATTAAATCCAGATGATTTAAATCCAGGTTATTAAATCTAGATTATTAAAACCAGATTAATTAAATCCAGATTATGAATCTAGATTATTAAATCCAGGGTCTTAAATCTAGATTATTAAATCCAGGGTCTTAAATCTAGATTATTAAATCCAGGTTATTAAATCCAGGGTCTTAAATCTAGATTATTAAATGCAGATTATTAAATCTAGATTATTGAATCCAGGTTATTAAATGCAGGTTGTTAAATCTAGATTATTAAATCTAGATTATTAAATCCTGATGATTTAAATCCAGGTTCTTAAATCCAGATTATTAAATGCAGGTTGTTAAATCTAGATTATTAAATCTAGATTATTAAATCCAGGTTATTAAATCCAGATTATTAAATGCAGGTTGTTAAATCTAGATTATTAAATCTAGATTATTAAAGGCAGGTTGTTAAATCTAGATTATTAAAGGCAGGTTGTTAAATCCAGATTATTAAATGCAGGTTGTTAAATCTAGATTATTAAATCTAGATTATTAAAGGCAGGTTGTTAAATCTAGATTATTAAAGGCAGGTTGTTAAATCCAGATTATTAAAGGCAGGTTGTTAAATCCAGATTATTAAAGGCTGGTTGTTAAATCTGTATTGTTAAATCCAGATGATTAAATCCAGGTTATTAAATTTAGATTATTAAATCCAGATCATTAAATCCGGATCATTAAATCCAGATGATTTAAATCCAGGTTATTAAATCTAGATTATTAAAACCAGATTAATTAAATCCAGATTATGAATCTAGATTATTAAATCCAGGGTCTTAAATCTAGATTATTAAATCCAGGTTATTAAATCCAGGGTCTTAAATCTAGATTATTAAATGCAGATTATTAAATCTAGATTATTGAATCCAGGTTATTAAATGCAGGTTGTTAAATCTAGATTATTAAATCTAGATTATTAAATCCTGATGATTTAAATCCAGGTTCTTAAATCCAGATTATTAAATGCAGGTTGTTAAATCTAGATTATTAAATCTAGATTATTAAATCCAGGTTATTAAATCCAGATTATTAAATGCAGGTTGTTAAATCTAGATTATTAAATCTAGATTATTAAAGGCAGGTTGTTAAATCTAGATTATTAAAGGCAGGTTGTTAAATCCAGATTATTAAATGCAGGTTGTTAAATCTAGATTATTAAATCTAGATTATTAAAGGCAGGTTGTTAAATCTAGATTATTAAAGGCAGGTTGTTAAATCCAGATTATTAAATGCAGGTTGTTAAATCTAGATTATTAAATCTAGATTATTAAAGGCAGGTTGTTAAATCTAGATTATTAAAGGCAGGTTGTTAAATCCAGATTATTAAAGGCAGGTTGTTAAATCCAGATTATTAAAGGCTGGTTGTTAAATCTGTATTGTTAAATCCAGATGATTAAATCCAGGTTATTAAATTTAGATTATTAAATCCAGATCATTAAATCCGGATCATTAAATCCAGATGATTTAAATCCAGGTTATTAAATCTAGATTATTAAAACCAGATTAATTAAATCCAGATTATGAATCTAGATTATTAAATCCAGGGTCTTAAATCTAGATTATTAAATCCAGGTTATTAAATCCAGGGTCTTAAATCTAGATTAAACAAATGCAGATTATTAAATCTAGATTATTAAATCCAGGTTATTAAATCCAGGGTCTTAAATCAAGATTATTAAATGCAGATTATTAAATCTAGATTATTAAATCCAGATTATTAAATCCAGATGATTTAAATCCAGGTTATTAAATCTAGATTATTAAAACCAGATTAATTAAATCCAGATTATGAATCTAGATTATTAAATCCAGGGTCTTAAATCTAGATTATTAAATCCAGGTTATTAAATCCAGATTATTAAATGCAGGTTGTTAAATCTAGATTATTAAATCTAGATTATTAAAGGCAGGTTGTTAAATCTAGATTATTAAAGGCAGGTTGTTAAATCCAGATTATTAAATGCAGGTTGTTAAATCTAGATTATTAAATCTAGATTATTAAAGGCAGGTTGTTAAATCTAGATTATTAAAGGCAGGTTGTTAAATCCAGATTATTAAATGCAGGTTGTTAAATCTAGATTATTAAATCTAGATTATTAAAGGCAGGTTGTTAAATCTAGATTATTAAAGGCAGGTTGTTAAATCCAGATTATTAAAGGCAGGTTGTTAAATCCAGATTATTAAAGGCTGGTTGTTAAATCTGTATTGTTAAATCCAGATGATTAAATCCAGGTTATTAAATTTAGATTATTAAATCCAGATCATTAAATCCGGATCATTAAATCCAGATGATTTAAATCCAGGTTATTAAATCTAGATTATTAAAACCAGATTAATTAAATCCAGATTATGAATCTAGATTATTAAATCCAGGGTCTTAAATCTAGATTATTAAATCCAGGTTATTAAATCCAGGGTCTTAAATCTAGATTAAACAAATGCAGATTATTAAATCTAGATTATTAAATCCAGGTTATTAAATCCAGGGTCTTAAATCAAGATTATTAAATGCAGATTATTAAATCTAGATTATTAAATCCAGATTATTAAATCCAGATGATTTAAATCCAGGTTATTAAATCTAGATTATTAAAACCAGATTAATTAAATCCAGATTATGAATCTAGATTATTAAATCCAGGGTCTTAAATCTAGATTATTAAATCCAGGTTATTAAATCCAGGGTCTTAAATCTAGATTAAACAAATGCAGATTATTAAATCTAGATTATTAAATCCAGGTTATTAAATGCAGGTTGTTAAATCTAGATTATTAAATCTAGATTATTAAATCCTGATGATCTAAATCCAGGTTCTTAAATCCAGATTATTAAATGCAGGTTGTTAAATCTAGATTATTAAATCCAGGTTATTAAATGCAGGTTATTAAATCCAGATTATTAAATGCAGGTTGTTAAATCTAGATTATTAAATCCAGATTATTAAATCCAGGTTATTAAATCCAGATTATTAAATGCAGGTTGTTAAATCTAGATTATTAAATCCAGATTATTAAAACCAGGTTATTAAATCCAGATTATTAAATGCAGGTTGTTAAATCCAGGTTATTAAATCCAGATTATTAAATGCAGGTTGTTAAATCTAGATGATTAAATCCAGATTATTTAAATCCAGGTTATTAAATCCAGATTATTAAGTATTTATTTTCATTTTACACCAAAGCGCTGTTGAATTCTGGATTGTGATTGGTCAGAAGGTGGCGATTCATTTTCTATCAGCAGCTCTGACAGCTCTGCCGACTGACACGTTATGGTTTCTATAGTAACCGCTCATTCGCAGGCCACGTAATCTAAGCCTAATACTAAACAGTTGAAAACCTGCCGTTTTTTAACAAAGAAACGAAGGAATGAATGTTTATAGCTGCTATAACGTATGCGATAACAGGAGCTAAATTGTTTACAGAACATTCAAAATGTACAATAAATGGATCAAAATATGACGTCTTTCTTTATGAAATAGTCTTTCTGATGCTCGGCGAATTGCTGCGGCGGAAGAGGAATGAAACGCGCTGCTTTGGGAAAATAATCGACTCTGCTTCATCACAACCTTCCATTGTTGATCGTTTTCCTACAGCAGCACGCCCCGAAGTGTTTTATTCCCGACTTCTTATGCTGCCTCGACGTTTCATTTTCTACTCTTGACCTATTTTGCCGTGAGAGAGCGATGAGAAAGTTGTCTGGGAAATGAATATATGGGTCAGTGTTCATCTCATTTTCCCACATCAGGGACATGTTAATTATTCAAATTGAATTTCAACGATTTGTCATCATCATCTCTGCGTGTGTGCGTGTGTGCGTGTGTGTGTGTGTGTGCGTGTGTGTGTGCGCGTGCAGTTTGTTATAGTAGGTCAAAGAGATGATGTCACTTCATAAGCAATATGGCATGGAAAAACAGGCTGAGGGGGGCAGAGAGGGAGAGGGAGGGAGGGAGGGAGGGAGGGAGAGGGAGAGGGAGGGGGGAAGAGAGGGAGAGGGAGGGGGGGAGGAGGGAGAGGGGGAGGGGGGAAGGAGGGGGAGGGAGGGGGGAGGAGGGAGAGGGAGGGGGGAGGAGGGAGAGGGGGAGGGGGGAAGGAGGGGGAGGGGGGAAGGAGGGGGAGGGAGGGGGGAGGAGGGGGAGGGGGAGAAGAGAGGGAGAGAGTGGGGAGGGAGGGGGAGGGGGGAAGGAGGGGGAGGGAGGGGGGAGGAGGGGGAGGGGGAGAAGAGAGGGAGAGAGTGGGGAGGGAGGGGGAGGGGGAGGGGGGAGAGGCTTGGGTTACCTTAAGCATTGAATCAACCAATCGGATTTGATCATCCGAGGCTGGAGCCACGCCCAGGAAGCTTTGTGGTACAGAGAGAGAACGCAGTCATTGACATCATCAACATCCCTCCTCT